>NW_027176970.1:390000-410000 GCF_023349555.1 Cebidichthys violaceus
GATTGAGATAAAGCTGTAATACCGTGTAGGAATTGGATGCACTTCAAATTGACTATCATGCATAGACTATATTAAAAGTCGAAATTAAGAGCACCAGTTATTTTACAACTGCGGTCAAGTCAGCAGACACCCAGATCTCCGTGGTCAACTCAGCAGTCACTTAAATGTTAGTGCGCCTATATGCTGAAATTCACGGTAAACGCATTCAAACGGCACAGATCGGGAGCGAGCGAAGGACCTTGTAAAGTTAGCGGAAAAATTAACGTGAGACAACATCTGGTTTTCAGACGAACATCTTGTTTTCAGAATAAGATGCCAACAAAACGTATATACATATTACATAAGGAAAATAAGATTTAATTAATTATATTCCCTGTAATATTCTGTTTCTACTGACAGTTAAGTGTCTATGTAAAACGAATGATACCAGTTTGTCTCATAGGGCACGGTGGGCGTCCATCTTTATTCTTATCGTATGTTGCACTCCCTGGCGCACATTACTGACATCATCACCACATGATGGTTATTTGAACTGGAAGTATCCAACATACTGCATCCCCCTTCTTTTGAAACAAAACATGGCCATAGCTACCAAATGAAATAGTAAACATTATCCATTTAAACATTTCAGAAAAAACGGCATACATAGCCAAACGTATGCCAACGTGGCAATCAGTTTGTATTACTGAAGGAAATATGAAACAATTATCTCATCAACAGTTCATGTCTAAACTATCAACTATCAACTATTTCAAACTTAAACACTTTTTTTATTATCATGAACATATCCTTCAGTTCTTTTCCTGTTGGGTATCACAAGTCTAATATGTCTCTAGGCTTCACTATGCGGCCTGATCTTGTGGTAGTACAGTCTGGTGGCTGTTTGGGACCTGTATGACCTGCAGGGTCCTGCTGTACTGTTTGAGACTCAGTGTCCTCAGGCTCTACCTGGTGGTTGATTGGTAAAAGTACCTGGCTTGCGCCACTTTCGCACGTCTGCAAGAGGTGACGCCGGTTACGCCTGAGCATGTGACCTCCATCAGTGCGAATGTTGTACGACCTCTGGGTACCTGCTGGCTCGACGACTGTTGCGGGTTCCCATGTCCCTGTGGGAAGCTGGAAACGGACCATAGCTCCTTCTGGTAGTGCCAGTAGTGTCCTAGCATTCCTGTCGTAGTATTGTTTTTGTCTCTGTTGGCACAGTTGCCTTCTGCTGTGAACTGCGCTGCGACAGACAAGTTCAGGTTGCAGTTGTTTTTCCGTGATTGGTAGGATTGAGCGCAGACGCCTGCTCATTAGCAGCTGCGCTGGCAACTTCAGTCCATTAACTGGTGTGTTTCTGTATTCCAGTAAACTGAGGTACGGGTCTATCCGCTGTGCATGTGCTTTGTCCATGAGGGCTTTGACAATCTGAACAGTCTTTTCAGCCAAACCGTTACTCTGCGGGTACAGTGGGCTGCTCATGGTATGGTCAAAGTCCCATGCGTGAGCAAAACCTCTGAACCCTTGTGAAATGTAACAAGGTCCATTGTCTCTGATTACTGTCTGGGGTAGGATGACGGGTCGATCCTACCAGGTGACCAGGTGACCTGGAGGGGGGCCGTGTCGGAACCACGCATGCTGACTACGGGGGTTCCACAAGGTTCAGTTCTGGGCCCCCTTCTCTTCTCGCTCTACACAACATCTCTGGGTTGTTATTCGCTCGCATGACTTCTCCTACCATTGTTATGCGTCTCCACTTGGTGACACCCAAGTGGAGACGCGCATCGCTGCGTGTTTGGCTGACATCTTGAAGTGGATGACAACATACCACCTCAAGGTCAATCTAGACAAAACTGAGCTACTGTTCCTCCTGGGGAAGGGTTGCCCGCACCGGGACCTGTCCATCACCATTGATGATACCGTGGTGACGCCGACTCGGACACTGCGAGGAACCTGGGTGTGACCCTGGATGACCAACTGTCATTCTCAGCAAACATTTCATCCGTTACACGCTCCTGCAGATTCCTGCTCTAAAACATCAGGAGGATTCGTCCCTTCCTCACTGACGAGACGGCGCAGGTGCTCATCCAGGCTCTTGTCATCTCCCGCCTGGACTACTGCAACTCGCTACTCGCCGGAGCCCCGGCGTCGGCCATCAGACCTCTGGAGCTTGTCCAGAAAGCCGCAGCTCGCCTGGTGTTCAATCGCCCCAAGTTCTCCCACACAACTTCCTTTCTCCGTTCTCTACACTGGCTACCTGTAAGAGCTCGCATCCAGTTTAAGACTCTGGTGCTAGCCTACAGGGCAGTGAAAGGAGCACCTCCTTCCTATCTCCAGGCCATGGTCAAGCCTTACACCCCCGCCCGACCACTTCGCTCTGCTGCCTCGGGGCGATTGGTTGCCCCGTCGCTCAGAGGTCCTGGCGGCCGATCGACCCGGTCACGGCTGTTTTCTGTCCTGGCCCCACAGTGGTGGAATGAACTTCCCACTGACGTCAGGACAGCGGAGTCGCTGCCCATCTATCGGCGCAGGCTGAAAACCCACCTCTTCAGGAAGTGCTACCCTGAGCCTTCCACTTAGCGCTTATTGTTTTCATACTAGTTTGTTGCACTTACTGTATTCGTATTACTTATAGCACTAACTGTTTTTCTTGTTTGTGCACTGTACTTTGGCTCTGAGTTATGCTCTGCTTCATGCTCTTAGATGGTTGTTTGGAAAAGGAAATGTACTTATGACTTCTGGTGACTAGTAGTTCTTTTGATTACCAATGTTGAAAGCACTTATTGTAAGTCGCTTTGGATAAAAGCGTCTGCTAAATGACTGTAATGTAATGTAATGTAATGGGTATTCCAAATCTGGCGAACATGGATTTCAGCTTTTGGATGACAGTTGCAGATGTGAGGTTGGTGATTTTTTCTACCTCAAAGTATCTGCTCTAATAGTCAACGGCAACTATATAGTCAGTACTGTGCCAGGTGAACAAGGCTGTGGCTACTGTTTGCCAAGGTCGTTCGGGGAAAGGATGCGAGAGCATCGGTTCCTTTATATTGGAGCTGCGTCGCTCAAGGCAGATGCTGCAAGATCCTATTAGTGCCTCTATCTGTTTGCACATTCCGGGCCAGAACATTACGTCTCTTGCTCGCTGGTTACACTTTTCCATCCCTAAGTGTCCAGCGTGTATGCGAGAAAGCATTTCAGCTCTGAGTGAGTGTGGCACAATGATTTTTTCACCTTTGAGCAGGATCCCGTTTGTCTCTGATATCTCGTTCCGATGATTCCAATACTCAGCAACGGCAGGCAGACACCGTTTGTTCGACTCAGGCCGTCCTGCTTGGATAACTTGTCTCAACATTGAGAGTTGCTCATCTTGTGCTGTGGCGGCTTTGATTTCTGCCATTTTGCGATCACTCACCGGTGCACTGCTGATCACCGTGTGGATTTATAAATCCATGCCTTCACTTAAGTTGTCAGGACACTCAATCGGCTTTCTGGACAGCATGTCTGCGACCGGGATTTGCTTTCCAGGCTTGTGTGTAATTGTAATGTCGTACCTTTGTAGTTGCAGTATAATGCGATGTAGGCGTGGCGGTGCGGCTGCCAAGGGTTTCTGCATGATTGACTTGAGCAGTTTGTGGTCCGACTCGACAATCACCTGTCGTCCGTACAGATATTGATGAAAACGTCTGCATCCAAAGAGCACTGCGTACAGCTCCTTTTTGATTTGTAATTTTCTTCGATCTCATTTAGTGTCTTGGATGCGTATGCGACTGGTTTCTCTCCCTGGAGCAAGACTGCTCCTAAGCCGCATTTTGATGCATCGACTTGTAGTTTCACATCTTTGGTGTGGTTGAAGTATGTGAGCACTGGGCCGGGCTCCTGTGTTAGCAGGTCTTTCATTTGCCGGAATGCAACGTCTTGATTTGAGTCCCACGTGAATTCGCTGTTCTCTTTCAGCAGTTGTCTGAGCGGGGCAATTGTCTCTGAAAGTCTGGGTGCAAACTTGGAGAGGTGACCATGCCCAGTATGGTCTCCAACCCTGCTTTGCTGCGTGGGGGATTACATTTTTCTTTAATTGCCCTGACCTTGTTAGGGTCATGCTTGAAGCCTTCTCGTGTCAGTCTATGTCCAAAATAGCTCACCTCAGAGACGCAGATAATGCTTTTGTCTTTGTTTAGCTTTATTCCTCTCTCCCTGGTTCTCTCCAGCATGGCGCGCAGGTTGGCATCGTGCTCCTCTTTGGTGCAGCCATACACCAAAATGTCATCTACGATGACTGCGACACCCTGAAGCCCCTCGTAGGCCTCATCAACTCTCCTCTGAAACTCATCCTTTGCAGAAATGATTCCGAAAGGGAGCCTTTTGAACTGATATCTGCCGTGGATGGTGTTAAACGTGGTCAGCATGGATGATTCCTGGCTGAGTTTTATCGTCCAGTATCCAGATCTAGCGTCCAGTACACTGAAGTACTGTGCTCTGGCTAGTCTTGGTGTGACATCCTCTAGAGTGGGAAGTGGATAGTGGGGTCTCTGGATAGCTTTGTTTAGGGGGCGGGGATCTAAACACACCCTAAGCTTTCCTGTTTTGGGCTTTTCCACTGCCACTAGTGCATTCACCCACTCAGTCGGCTCTGTGACCTTTTGGATTATATCCATTTTTTCCATTTCATCAAGCTCATCTTTGAGTCGGTTGCGCAGGGCATATGGGATGCGGCGAGGTAGGCACACCACCGGTATTGCCGAGGGTTAAAGGCAAAAGGTCCATTCTCCAGGGAATAGTCCAATGCCTTTAAATACGTCAGCAAACTCTTCTGTGATGCTGGTGTGTGTTTTCGGCTGTGCGTCAACCATGTGCACTAGCTTGACCTAGTTTAGGTCTAAACATGCACGTAGGCCCAAAACAGGGCGAGCATTTTCTCCATACACTATGTCAAAATCTAGCATGGCTGTTTTCTGCCTGTATCTGCATGCTAACTTCAAGTCTCTGTCCACCATATCCTGAGATGTTGCTGTCTGACAGACCTAATGCAATACTTCCTAATCTTTTGTGAAACATGTTCACTGGTATCACATTAGCCTGGGCACCTGTGTCTATCTTGAGCTTTAGTTTGTGCCTCGCTTTTCCTATTTCCACCTCTGCGAATGCTTGTTCCCTTGTTGTATTTCCGTGCTTTTTTATAATACTGTCAATGTACAGATCCACTAGTGCCTGTTCAGTGCTTTCTGAAACAGCATGAACTTTCTTGGGCTTGTATTTTGTTTGCTGATATTGTGTTTTTGTCCTACACATATTAGTGGTTGTGCTTTTTGCATTTGTTACACTAACGTCCTTTTGCCGGGCATTCCTCCGTGCGACCGTGTTCTCTTCCGCATGCTCCACACTCCTTGCTGCGCGTCGCACTGCTGCTATCGTTCCCGCCAGTTATGTTGCGTCCGTGGTATCTTTGTTCGGAACTGAACGGCCTTCTGCTAACTGCATAGGCAGACTGTCTAACTGTATTAACGGCGGGGAAACCCATCGTCTTTAGCTGCTGTTGTGATAGCTCGTGTGAGCGTGCAATGCCAATCGCTATCTCGAGCGTTAGATCCGGAGCGTGACAGAGTCGTTTTTCCCGGACTCTTGGAGAGTTTGTACCGAAAACGATCCGGTCTCTAATCATCTCATCACCGTTAGGGTAGTTGTAGTCTTTTACTAGCAGCTTTAGCTCAGTAACAAACTGGTCAAAATGTTCACAATCCTTCTGTATATTTTCGTGAAACTTATACCGCGCAAAAATGGGGTTAGTTTTAGGCGTTACGTTTGCTTCAAACTTCACTTAGTACGTTTGAAGTACCTTTCTCTCATCTGCCGTGAGGGTCCATGTACATATACATCCACAGGAGTAGATAGCTGCACTTTTCTTCCTCCTCTTTAGCGCTTAGCGGGCCGAGAACATTAGCTCCACATGTTGGCGAAACTTTCTTCATGCGTCGGGCAGGTTAGATGAATCCCAATCCATCTGTGGCGTAGGGACGCCTGCGTTCTCCATTTTCCGTCGTGGACATCTCTGACTCCACCCATCTTGAAAATCAGATATATATACTGAAACAATTAAGAGATATTTCAAAGTAAAAGTCATACATTTGTACCGAAAGATATCTAATAACTGAATATTTGAATTGTTCTAAAAACTATTTTCTAAATAATTCTAGACAATGACTGATGTATATGTGTTCAGGACAAATCTGACTCCACCCATATTGAAAATCAGATATTGTTACTGTACCATTTAAGAGATATTTCAAAATAAAAGTCATACATTTGTGCCGAAACATATCTAATAACTGAATATTTGAAGTGTTCTAAAATATTTTTCTCAATAATTCCAGACAATGACCGATGCAGGACATCTCTGACTCCACCCATACTGAAAATCTGATATTTTTAATGTACCATTTAAGAGATATTTAAAAAAAAGTAAAAGTCATACATTTCTACCAAGAACATATCTAATTGAATATTTTAAGTGTTCTAAAAACAATTTGTACAGTACAAATATCTGATTTTCAGAATGGGTGGAGTCAACGATGTCCTGAACACATATACATCAGTCATTGTATGGAATTATTGAGAAAATAGTTTTTATAACACTTCAAATATTCAATTAGATATTTTCTTGGTAGAAATGTATGACTTTTACTTTGAAATATCTCTTAATTGGTACAGTAAAAACGTTTGATTTTTAGAATGGGTGGATTTAACGATGCCCTGAAAACATACATCAGTCATTGTCTGGAATTATTAAAAATCTATTCTTATAGCACCTCAAATATTGATATTATAGTGATATTAGCATTTTTGTCCTGAACATATATGCATTAGTCATTGTGTGGAATTATTGAGAAAAACATTTTATATAGCACCTTAACAAGTTCAGAAATTTGCTATTTGAAGGTACAAATTCAGTTCAGAGTTTTCACTAAGTCAAATATCTTAATTGACTGTCAGTCAGATATTATTCACTTTAATATCTTTCCAGCAACCCTCAAATCAAAGAATAAAGACACTTCATGCACAATTTAGGTGTATTTTCCCTTTAACTCACAAGATGCAGGTAACATGTTTTATACTTAATGTGAATATAATTAATTCAATCTTATTTTCCTTATGCAATATGTATATACGTTTTGTTGGCATCTTATTCTGAAAACAGGATGTTCGTTTGAAAACCAGATGTTGTCTCACGTTAATCTTTCCGCTAACTTTACAAAGTCCTTCGCTCGCTCCCGATCTGTGCCGTTTGAATGCGTTCACCGTGAATTTCAGCATATAGGCGCACTAACATTTAAGTGTCTGCTGAGTTGACCACGGAGATCTGAGTGTCTGCTGACTTGACCGCAGTGATTTTACAACAGGTTTAGACAATAACACAAGTAAAGTTATTCAATCCAGAGTAATGCAGCCCTATTAAAAATCTAAAGTAGCGTAGTTTTCCAGTTGAGTACTATCATTTAGTTTTGAGTGTATCAGAAGTCAGTGCACGTTCACCACAGATTGAAGATCAATCAATATCTATTTGCATATAACCCATGTGGGTGATAATCTGATGATAAAACTGTAGCCAACAAATCTAATCAGCAAAACAATTTGAAACCAATATACATGAAACTAGATAAAACCTACAATATCATTAAAAATAGCACTGAGAGAACCGATATGTTTCTAATTACAGCAGCAAAAAAGCTATTTAAATTGATCTGAACCAATGAATCTGGTGGGCACAGCGTGAACTTTAATAACTACCAAGTGGTCTCAGGTGTGCGGTCATCGCCTATTATAAAACCGCTGAAGCACATCGCAGCCAATCAAAGCTGAGAACCGGAAAATCAGTTTTACACGTGTCAGTTTGCCGCAACAACCACGAGATGGCGCTGATACACTGTGCGCTGAGGCCGCTGGTCCCCGGGTACGTTGCGCTCTCTGCGGCCCCCGATGGAGCCAGCGGATTACAAACTCTAGTTAAGTGGCGCACCGTCCTCCTCGTCCTCCTCCTCCTCCTCCTCTTCATCTTTTGCCCACAGTAAACCCAGACGCGCGGAGTGCATCCTCACCGTGTTCGCCCTGTGGGAATTAGAAAGCAGCTCTCTGGCTGTCAGCTGCAAACCGGCCGAGCTCTGCAGTGTAGGGGGACTGAGGAGAACATATAGACAACAGAGTGAGGAGAAGGAGATGGGTCCGGAGGCGGTGAGGCATCCGTGATTGTCAAGTAGGCTAAACGGCAGTGAAGTTCTTCGGCTCTGCTCGGATCTTTTCTCCAGATCGTTGAGGTGAGTTTTCTTTTCTTTCTGCAGGAGATAGGAGCAGGCAGCCCGGATAGTGCATGTCTCACCCGCTGCATGAGATTTGTGGAGGTTATTTCCAAACATTTGCTCTGGACATTTTTTTCTGGATTGTTTTATAAATAAAAGGCGTATATAATGACATCAGACGTTTATAGCCCGATGTATCATATTTATTGTTTAACAGGTTGTGAGACTTTGTGGATTTTTTAGGCAAATTATTCTGTAGAATAAAATAAACCTTAAAACTATATTTTTTACAAGGTATCAGGCAGCAGCTTATTCTTCTAATAAAATCCACAGTGACTTGAGAGATTCTTTCTATGGGAAAATACTGTAAAATACCTCGTAGGCTACTCTTGGAAAGCCTCTGCTTTAATTTATCTTGGCTGGAGAGCTACAAAACAAGATAAGCCCTATGGGAGAGGAAGATCTGCTTTATTCTCTGTCTATCTTTTCCTCTCACCCCTCTGCTTCATTCACTCTCACTTGCCTGCCTTTCTGCAGTTCCTTCTCTCACTCCATCCCTCTAATCCCCCCTCTCACAACCTCTGTCTCCCTCACTCTCATTGCTTCTCTCTCTGTGTCAGCTCTAATAACACTGCGAGTTCGCAACACCAGACTGCTTCACTTCTGATACTACTCTCTGTCTTTTCTCACACCCAGCTGCCTTTCCTGTGTGCTCTCTTTCAGCTGCGCATGTTGGTGTCAACTGTCATGATTAATATTCCATATCGGGTTTGCATTACATGCCACATATAGTTCTTTAGCTTTTGCTGCCCGTGTTGTGTCTGGATGGTGATGTTACTCCCCTTTGTCTGATATTCAATATGTGACTGAGCAATTACAATAATTTAATCTTGTAGTCCTTCCTTTGGATGATTCATTAATGTCACTTTTGCCACAGTCAATCTAACCACGTGCACACACGAAGGTGAATGGTCACACACACATACACATTTGCACAAACACACAGTCTAGGCCAGGGTCATGGCAATCAAGCTCCAAGGCATGATTGATTGTCACAGAGTGGAGAAGCTGACAGTGAGGATCCTTCGAATGACTTTTAGACATCTTACACCGCCCACCAATCAATCATTACTATTCTGGTTTTTGTTTGGGTATTATTTTGATTTACACACAAATTTCAGAGCACACAAAACATTTCGTTACAAATCGTTCAGCCTTTCAATCTGCAATTTGCATGTTTATGCTGGTGATTGTAGCTTCTACCGACAGCAACGCAGTGACAAATTGCAATTTCCTGCAGCCATATTTCTTCTCAAACATTTGAAAAATGCCCTGTCATTCAATAAGTTTATATTTTTGTACAAATCAGGGGAAAACACCAAAATACTTAATCCTTCCTTACCAATGCATTTGATTTGTATGACAGTAAATATGACAAAAAAAGCTTTCCAAAACACCCTTTCTCATCAAAAAGCCATTGCAAGATCCTGTGACGAAGTGTCATTTGAAAATTCATTGTCACCTCTGGCAATGTGCAACACATGTGACAGCTGATCCTTTGCTGTACTGTAATGGCAGATCCGGCACACAGCCCTCCCAGATTACAGTAGCTGTAGAAATTGTCCACATCCTCCATCACTTATCAATGTCATCTGCTGTCACCCGAACAGACAGGCATCTGCTGCTTCTCGCACACACACACACACACACACACACACACACACACACACACACACACACACACCCACACACACTCACGTGCAGACATGTCACCACCATGCAGCGAGTCACATGCAGAAAACAAACTAGCTGCTTGCCACCTACACACAGGTATCTGCTGTATGCCACACACCTGCCCTGTGGCTCTGTCCACGCTTGTTTGTCTGTATACCGGCCATTCAGTGAGCTTAGCTAAAAATAATCACCGCAGCCAACACACACATGGAACATGAATTATGGAAGACAGAGAGAGAGAGAGAGAGAGAGAGAGAGAGAGAGAGAGAGAGAGAGAGACATTCAGGTCAGAGTCAGACCCAGTTCCAAGAGCATTGCTCCCTAAGGATGATACTACTAGACCGCTGCATTAATATTCAGTTTGTACCATCTAGCACATCCGACCTGCGGTTATCCTTTAATTTGGACTAACTGGACTTGAGGCTACCCGATGTTTCAGCCCAGTTCTCCATGTACATTATGGGGCTGGGAAAATGGAGCCAGGCATTTTGAGATTAATTATATATGCAATGTATAATGTGTTTCCAATGTAATAGATTTATAGGTGGTGTCAACTGGATCATAATGCAGACAGGGCAGGCTTTTAAGTAAAGAGTACATGTTGGAAGGTCATTAAAGTGTTATTGATTATGCTTTGATGCATTTTTAGGTGTACTATCTGCTGTCCTGTACAAAGTGTTCTGTACTGTACAGATTGATACCAGTGTCATATCTTTCCAATAACTATGAAGCTACAGTCATGAGATGCGTAGCTCAGCTAAGCATGAAGCCTGAAAACAGGGAAACAGATAGCCTGGCTTTTTCTAAAGGTAACAAAATCCAGATGCTCACTCAAAAGTTTTTACACAAAAGATGAATGATGAGGTATAACGTGTAAATGAAAGTTTAAAAACCCACTTCAGACTTTAGATAAAGCTAGGCAAGCCGTTTAAAGGTCCTGCACACCCACACTGGTGTTTTCAGTACTTCTTAATATCTCTGGTCAGGTTGCAGGTGGGTGGAATTATGCTGGGAATTACATCAAGTCACAAGAGTCCATGTATTATTAAGAACTATAAAGGTGTTCGCTTCACTCGAACAGGTGCAACAAAACTGAAAGGAGAGGGAGGGAGATGTCAATCAAGCGGAGTCTGCACATGCCCACACAGGTCTAATTAAGCAGAATAATTGAAATCACCTGTGTGGGTGGTTGATGGATGTGCAGGGCCTTTCATATCAAGAGCGTTGTCCCTTGTAATACATGAAACTTTATTGACATGCGTGTGTCATATTGACCGTCACTGCTGTATACAAAAACTTCTTTGACAAGAGTTGTATAGTTTAACACCTGGAAGAAGGAGTATCTGGATTTTGTATTGGAATCGGCCGACAACAGCTCTCACCTTGAACAAATAAAA
Source organism: Cebidichthys violaceus (assembly GCF_023349555.1). Taxonomy (NCBI): domain Eukaryota; kingdom Metazoa; phylum Chordata; class Actinopteri; order Perciformes; family Stichaeidae; genus Cebidichthys; species Cebidichthys violaceus. Next base: position 401,399 of record NW_027176970.1, read on the forward strand.
AGCAGAAGATATTTTCAGCCCTCATTGTGATTATTGGGGTCACTTTCTTTGCAGCTTTTACTGTAAAATGTGATTTAAACTCATTTCATGATTAACTATTCATTTCCCATTATCACAGGGAAAAATGTCTGTCGGGGCGATTAGATGTGGACAGTATTCTATTTGGGGACTGTGAACATTATAGACTGTGTGGAAACCTGAGGAGAAACCCTGCCAATTTGTTCTGGTTAGTCAGCAGAGCTTGCGTGTGTGTGTGTGTGTGTGTGTGTGTGTGTGTGTGTGTGTGTGCATGTGTATACAGAATGTGTACATACATCCGAATGCGAGTTAGCATTAACATGCATATGCTTAATTATGTTAATAGTGTTCATCCTGTAGGGTATTTGTGCATTTGTGTGTATTTGGGGACCTTGTGATATTCAGTAGCTCCAGAGTCCTGACCTTGAACAGTTTGAGTGCTTTCTGCTTAGTCAGGGCCACTGCATCTCCCCATATGAAAGCAAACAACAGTTCATCTATCTATCTATCTATCTGTCTGTCTGTCTGTCTGTCTATCTTTAAGTAACCCTGTCTTTTATCCTCTCTCTCTCTCTCTCTCTCTCTCTCTCTCTCTCTCTCTCTCTCTTTCTCTCTCTCTCCTTTCAGTGTGTGATTGTGTGTTCAGCATGAGTAACATCTATGAGTCTGCAGAGGCCACGCTGGGCTTCATCAGCTCCCCATGCCTGGCCAAAGTGGAGCTGAGAGTGGCCTGCCGGGGGATCTCGGACCGCGACGCTCTCTCCAAACCCGACCCTTGCGTGGTGCTGAAGATGCAGTCGCACGGGCAGTGGTTTGAGGTACAGTAATGGGGTGGGATAAAGTGTGGGTAAGTGTGTCTCCAGTCCAGAAAGACGTGTTTTTTTCTATGACACAGTTTCATAAACACCAAATGAAAGTAAAATGGTTACATCAGTCAAAGTGTTTTTGCTTGTAACACTCATTTAGCCATTTACTGTGGGAGTCCATATAGAGCCCATAGAACTGATTGGCATAAAAGCTTTCCAACAGTCCCCTAGTGATATAATATTCTTGCCTTTGAAGCTTTTCATACACCATTTATCTTTAAATTATGAAGGGCATGTTGCTTCTACTACAAACCTCTAACGTCAGTTTCATTGAAAGGAAATGTTTTCAAGATTTTCACAATCTGCACCATCGTCCATGACCTGATGTACCAGTCATACTCTACGCATCAGCTCTCAGTGTTGTGTTCCTTATGGATTTATCTGAAGACAACACTTGAAATTAATCAAGCACATCATAGAATTCATGTTTGACTAAATGATCGAGTGCAATTAAGGACCTACGCATTCATGCAGAGCTGTGATTGCATTTCTAAACTTCTCTTGCTACGTTACGGGGTATGCTTGATTCTAATAAATGATGGATGCTGATTCTCACAGAAGGCAACGGAAATCATAACATTTGGAGATCGTTGTACAGATTGTATTTATCTATCCCAATGCTGTTATTGTCACCTTGAAATGAAAAGTGTGCTGGTGTTGTTTCTCCTCTGTTATTAGCACTCCAAAACAAATTGTCTGATATTAAAAATATCATATCATATAATTTTTGATATTGAAAATAATGATTTATATGATAATGTACCAAACAGATTTTTCCTGGAATCATTGGCAATTCTTTTTGGCTCACTTTACACATAAAAGGTCTCAAATAGATGGAGACAACATAGATTGTTTAGCACTTGAAATTGGAAAAGAAATGGAAAAGTGACAATGCTTTTTGCTCGTAAGTGTTCCTCCTCTCCTCCTTTTATCTCTAAGACCCAACCTGCCCTTTCAGGGATTTTAGATGGAATCTTCTTCTTTAAGAAACATCTTACTCCCATTGTAGTCTCACCGCTGGCAGTAGCACCTGTATTAGCTGAACTTCGTAAGAACACAGCATGAGGGAAAAGATACATCTAGAAGAATTTCAGGAAGAAGTGGATCTTTGTGCGTCTTTCTTCCCTTTCCCTTGTGTCTGCGAGAGACAGACATATGTCTTCCTTTTGAAATATGTAGATACATACACCCACGCATGCACACACATCCTCACACATGCAGTGCTAGTGACCCACTCTAACACACATACAAGAATTTCCACTAGCGCTCAGAAAGTAGTGCAGCATTATTCAGCCTTTGGAGACTCCACAAAAAGCTACTTTGTACAGCGCACTGGTGTTTGTGTGTGTGTGTGTGTGTGTGTGTGTGTGTGTGTGTGTTACAATAAGCCCCTTATTGGGAGTGTGGGAATGGACAAATGGTATCACTGCCCATCAGAATCAGTCTGATGGGCAGTAAATGGATAATTGCTGAGAGTGTTCAAGCCACTGGGCTGTGTGTATGTATGTATGTATGTATGTATATGTGTGTGTGTGTGTGTGTGTGTATATGTTCATGATTCTTTTTTTGCTTTGATACGATGCCAGCCTATTGAGGTTAGTGTGAGAAAAAGGCCAAATATGTTTGTGTGTGTGTTTTTGTGTCTGCTTGTGTGCCATTCACTTTCGTGTCTGCATGCGTGTGTGTATGTGTGTGTGTGTGTGTGTGTGTGTGTGTGTGTCAAAGGGTTATCAACAATAGAAGGGACCCAGTTGTTGCTGCTAGTCTTGGATAGGATTTGTTGGCAGCGTTGAGCCAGACTTTTGTTTGGCTTTCTATTCCTCTCTGCATCAGGCTGTTAGAGAGAAGAAAATGGGAGATCAATGTTCCAACGATAGTCGCTTCTTTGTGTTTTCAAACAGCTTGTGCAGTGTTAGCCATCAAAAACAAAATCCATATTCCCAGTCCTCAAGTTGATAAGTGTAAACAATGTGGTAATAGCTATTTGTTGTAATTGCTTCATTGCAAAAAAATCTGCTGAAGTTCACAATCAATAGTGTTGAATGAATTCTTCATACTCCAGTCTGCTTTGGAAAGACCATAAAAAGTAAATTTAAAGTGAAACTACAAACAATAAAGTAGCACAGTTTTATGAAACTCCACAAAGACTTTTACTCTATGAAAACTATTTGAAACTGTTAACACTCTGTATAACAGAATAATAATACAAGATTTAGTTGTTTGTCATTAGGTGTTCTGTATGAAAGACGTCGTTTGTCTTTAAAATGGTTATAAAGTAGTTCATTTATATTTAATTAGGGAATAAAAACAGTGATTAATAATAGAGTTGACATATCAAATCAATTACATTATAAAACTCTTTAAATGGACATAGAAAGTAATAAAACAATGAAACAGATTTATATGGAAAAATAATAGAAATCAATTTGACAGTTTAGTATTGTATTAACTTACCAGATGCTTTTTTCATTGACCAACTCTGCTATCATTCACATGATCCTCTTGGGGTTTGGCCATAAAAGCCCTGTGATTTTGAAAAAAGTTAAATACACTAGAAGTTGTCTTCTTTTAGATTCTAATAATTCATTGGACGAACTAGGGTTAACCCGGAGCTGTGTGTGTGTCCATGCACCCCTGCCTCTGTGCGCTTGCATGCACATGTGCGATTGCAGGTGGACCGTACAGAGGTGATTCGCAGCAGTAGCAGCCCCGTCTTCTCCAAGATCTTCCTGGTAGATTACTACTTTGAGGAGGTCCAGAGGCTCCGCTTTGAACTTCATGACATCAGCTCTGGCAACAATGGCCTCCGCGACGCTGACTTCCTGGGAGCCATGGAGTGCACCTTAGGACAGGTCAGTGCATATTTTTGACTGGTCAGTGCTTGACTAGATGTGGAGCAAATGTGAAACAATATGTTAGATAAGTGCACACAAAGGTGAGAAAGTGGAGCTTTAGCAGTGTAATCTCACCATGTTAACTTGCTATTACTGCCTCCCTCCACTGTACACTATTCAACAAAAGAACCATCTCCTAGAAGCAAGGCTTATTTAAACTAATATGAAACAGCATGTTAGCCAGGTTGCTGCACATGGGTGCGGGAAGTGTGGAGGTCACATCTAAACTACAAACGATGAGATCATGCTTCTACAGGTGAATGCATGACAGGAGTGCATTTATGTGCGTCAGTGAATGCATTTACAACCAGCAAATTGCATTTCACCAGTATATCCCTCACAGTATGGGTGTTTTGTTTACCAATGCAGAGCATAGACATCTCTGTGAGACCTATGCAGAGTGTATAATTACAAGCTCATGTTTATAATCCTTTGTAAAGTTAACTGAGCTTGTTGGGATTTTAAACGCCTGCATCAGGTAATGTGAACTTCAATAAGGGGCGAGAGAGCAACTTTATGATTAGAGAGGCTAACTTTAGACGTGGATGGAATCCTAATGTGATCTTTTCACTTGAGGTTAGCTACTGTCACTAGCTGCATTTACACTGAGCTTTCGATGTCCTTGAGTCCTTAGTTATGTAAAGCCCTGATAACTATTTGTTCAAAGCATTTATATGGCATACGTTAATACATAGGGCGTTTTTTCTCATGTAATGGTGTTGTTGTCTCTCTTCATAATCTACTTGTACTCAATATTTAAAGATTTGTGTTGTTCAAGTGCTTCTTTTAACACCCAAGAGTATTTAAGAAAAAAATATTGCAGCTGCAGGAGTCCTTATTATCAAGTTGATTTCAGGATATCACCAGCTGAGTCACGCTGAGAAAAAGGAAATAGAGAGGAAAAGAGTTTCAAAAAGTATTAAAGTGTTTGTGTCCACTTCCCATTGTCAGAGTCAGCAGCATAAAGCTGGTGGAATTACAATAGTTGGGAGAACTGAGATAACTGACACGGACAAAAGGGATTTTGAAGGCGAGCGCCAGCGAGGTTTATTGAAATAGGATAACGTGCTGCCAACATTTTGTCTGTGTCCAAACAACAACATTCTGGATGCTACTATCTACCCAAAGTGTTGTAAAGAAAAGTCAGCATTATATAAATGCACTAAGAAGCACCTGAGGCACATATGATAGATTCAGAAGTGATGGTAACTGATCTGTTTATAGAAATCCAAGTTGTGAAAATTTAGAAAATTAAGTGTTGCTTAATGCCGTTTGTTGCCTTTCTGTGTTTATTTGCTGCCGTCATCACTAGCCAGGGGGAAGCCGCGTCACATGCATTGTGTCATTGTGTCAGTGATATCGCCACAGACAGCATGTGACCGGTTATACAAGACATATGGTCCTTAAAGCATCTCAATCAATATTGGGATTTTACCAATGGATCACATACTAATGTGATAAAACTACATAGAATCATTGCCCATCTCAGCAGTGGGCCTCTTTAAAGAATCTTTCAACGAACTTAAGAGCCACATATTGGTGGGGACCAAAAACAGAATGAAAAAGAAAGTGAATAAATGTATTTGTTGTCCAGAAATACTGTACCTAATGAATATTAATGATAAAAAGGCTACTGCTTCTAACACATTAGTCATATCAACTTAAAAATAATGTCAGCATTGTGTCTACAAGCTTGCTTCTATTGTCCCCAAGTGGCCAAAATATAATTTTATGAATAATAAAGTCAGAGTCAGGGAAAGTCTGTTTTCTTTGTAATATTTTATTTCAAAATAAATTATATCTAAAGCCTTTTTTTATATTTGTATATCAAAACTGAACACATAAAGATATACTCAGATACAAGCTTTCAGTCAAAATGAAAGAAGTAGACATTCCAGTAAATAGCCCCCAAAACAAAACACCTGTTTATCCCTTTTGCTCTTTGGATTAACACTGAATCAAATGACTCCCTGTAACTCCCTGTAATTTGAAAGCATTGATGGTACTGCAGATCCCACTTAGAATCAAGCTCATTGTTTTAGTTCGCCTATCCGGCTGATGAACCCACTCACCGACCTCCCCATGTAAAGTTGAGCGGTCACTTATAGCTTGTGTAACACCTGGCTGGCCCAAAATAGCAATTGGTGAAAAGAGCCCAGGAGCTGGCAGATCAGGGATACAACAACTGAGAAAATTACATTTGACAGGTGGTGAGAGAGGTGACCCTGCCATGCCGTTTTCTGTCCGTTGGATGTGTAAAGTAGGCAGTTGTATGCTAGTATTAAGGAGAAGTGTGAGGTAACACCAGGGTGACACTAACAGGGCAAGCTTTTCCCTCTGAGGAGAAACACTGATTTTTGTGGACTCTTCCTTTCTGTTTGTTTCAGATCGTCTCTCAGAGGAAACTGACCAAAGCTCTACTCAAACAGGGAAACACTTCTGGGAAGTCCTCCATAACGGTGCGACACTGTTTCCAGAGTCAGCCCCACCACAGTTACACACACACACACACACACACACGCATTCACGCACAAATCACACACACACGCATGCACGCACAAATCACACACACACCCTCTCTTGCACTCAGACACTCTGAAGATAATTAATTTGATGATGTTGCCTGTTCAATCTGCTCTGTTTGTCATTTCCATCTCATTTTCACTCACCTCCTTCCTCTCTCTCTTTCCCTCTTTATCTTCTTCCCCCTTCTTTCCCTCTCCACTCCCCCCTGTAAAGGTGACAGCGGAGGAATTGTCTGGTAATGACGATTACGTTGAACTCTGCTTCAGCGCTCGTAAGCTAGACGACAAGGTTTGTGCGATTGTGTGTGATCTTTCTCAAAGATTGAAAACCTGTGGTTTTCCCTTAGATATGGGAGGCATTCATATTCAAAGATGTATTTGAGTGTGCGCTGTGCAGGCAGGTGTGTGTGTGTGTGAGGAAGTATGTGGGTGGAGGGCTGTGGGAATTGGCGATGAAGCAACCCATGCACAATACACAAAAGTACAATCTGGCATTAGAGGAGGCCTGCTGAGATAGGTGAGCACCCCCCTGTCCTCAATAAACCCCTCCTATCTCAGCCACACCACCACACACAGATAACTACATTAATTTTCAGCCTCCAACACACACACACACACACACACACACACGCATGGCCACGGATGACTAATCCAAACAAGTTGTGCCTTAGGGGAGAGATGGAAGAAAGCAGGGAAGGGGCGGTTAAATTGGAGAAGACAGGAAAGGAAGAAAGGAAGAAATAAGGGGTGAAATAATGATTCTGTTAGTGTTTGAATGATTTATGGTGATCAAAGGCAGTTCTGAGGCAATGCCTTACATGCGTGTTTTTCCTCTAAAGGATTTCTTCAGCAAGTCAGACCCCTTCTTGGAGATTTTCAGAATAAATGATGACGGGACCGAGTCGCTTGTGCACAGAACAGAGGTAATTACATGCCCGCACAAACATATAGAAGTATTATTTTCTGCCTCAGGGCTGTGATTATCAAAAACTGTGATGTTTTTGTGCCCTGCAGACGATCATGAACAACCTGAGCCCAGTTTGGAAATCATTCAAAGTTTCCTTTAACACACTCTGCAGTGGTGACCATGATAGGGAGCTAAAGGTGAGTCTGCAACTGTAACTATTTCTTACAGGTCATTAGAATGTCAGCATCATTTTATTTAACCTTTAATATAATGTGCAACGATCTGAGCCTTGGCTAAAGCTCCCTTCATTTTTTTAAGTTCCCCAATGCCCATTTAGAGGGAAAGGCTAAACAGCACCCGAAGGCCTGCAGGTGTTTCTTTGCAAGGTGTTTTTTCTGTGCAGCATACAAATGATGAGATTTGTAAAACATACACAGAGTGCCACATACCCACTCGTATATAAATGAATCAAACCATGTAAACAAGTCACAAAGGAGCCTCAATCATCTCCTTCCAGAGTCATGAGTTGAGTTCAGGTCATGTGTTGCCTTTCCCTTAGTCTGATGTGTTATTTAAAGAGCCGGGCGGGTGTGAAAGAGCTCAGTGGTCGTCCTAAACTCTCACCTTTACTTGCCAGAATAGATCTGCGTGTGTGTGCATGTGAGAAAGTGGCGGCCGCACATCAGCTCCAAACAGTTATTCTCACCATGAATAAACATGAACTTGTTCATTAAATATTCAGAGGCGTCTTAACTCTGCATGGCTCCTGACAGCAGGAGAAAGGGCTCACACTCTCACTCACACACATGCACGCCATCGGCTCTGGTTTCCAGGGCTACCTGTTTGAAGCATCAGAGCTAAAGTGAGAAATGGCAGGGCAGAGATTTCTATTCAGACCAGTGCTTCCTTTTCACTGGGCTCTTTGGATTCTTCTTTTTTTCATTACTCACTCTCACAGCTCTCGTCAACTTGAAGTGGAAGCAAGGCGACAAATCGAGCGCAAAAATTATTGCCGAAAACACACAGACACGCATGCAATCCACAAATGATCAGACACACACTTCAGGTGTGGGCACTTGTCAGCTCAAGTGGGAGACATGAAATAAGGGGATTACTGCCAGTGGTTGCTGTTAATCAATTGTTGTTGGATTGTTTCAGAATTAGTTGTTGGAGTGACCTCAGGCAAGAAGGTCACAAAGCTCAACAGCAAAATGACAAAATTCACAGCCATTAAACCTCTGTGAAGGGCAGAAGCATTTTCTTTTCCTTGTATGTTAACAAGAGTCTCTATTGACCAATGTGTTGTAATGTTATTGATTATAAAACCTCTGCAGGACAGTCCAGATAATGGTACCATTTTGAAACCTTTTCAAATTATAGGGTTGTTTCTTT